>NC_056589.1:27835910-27835981 GCF_018340385.1 Cyprinus carpio
ATGCATTTAACCTGCAGTTACAAATGCATGAATAATGTTTTGATATACAAGACATAAAATGTTCAATACTT
>NC_056589.1:27835993-27875486 GCF_018340385.1 Cyprinus carpio
ATCATTAATGTCGATCCCATAGGCCTTTCATTTAAGTGCCAGACAAGTCCACGACTGAATGAATTATTGTTAGGTGACGAATCAGAGTTCAGCTTTTAAAGGGATAGTCACCACAAATAACGGTAAGGCCTCCATTCACATGAGTTTTCTTTTTTTTTATTGTTCCAAAATTTAGTATCAATTATGAAAACATTGTGATTGCTGTTAGATTGGTTGTGAAACTGTTGATGCACTTTATTGTAGAATCCTTATGATGGCCCGAAAAAATATTAAAGAACTGCAGTTATTAGGAAATCGATTTTTTTTGTAATATCGTTACTGTTTTGATCAATTTGTAATGTCTTGAGATGAATAAAAGGTTATTTTATTTATAAAAAAAAATATATATATAAAAACAATCACGCTGACCCCAAACTTTTGAATGGTAGTGTAGTTACTTCAGTTTTCCACAGAATAAGTCAGTCCATACAGGTTTGAAAAAACGTAAGGGGTGTAAATCGTGTGAACTACTCCCTTTAGGTTGCACTGAACCAGGAATGTTCCTTTAACTGGGTCAAGCACTAACTTTTGATTTGCACAAGAGGAAAAGGTCTGAAACAGCTGCAGTTAATGCTGGTAATTGTTACAGGCTTACAGGTTTCAGGAGGCAACGAAAGATCTCACCTGAACGTCCGGAAACCCAAGGGGCTAAAGCCTTCCAACCTTAATTCCTCACACACACACTTTATAAAAACACTCTATAAGAAGCTTAATTTAGCTATTAATATACAATAGCCACACAATAGGCCTTCCCCTCCCAGCGGGTCTCTAACAGGACCTGAATGAGAAACAGGGCATGGAGGGGAGTGGTTCACTCTCCCATCATGTTTTAACTGCCCTGCAAGAGCTTGTCCTCTCTGATTCTAAAAAGGTCCTATTCTGTCTCAAATCTCAAATCCTGCCTTTCACTGAGGCAACTACCTCTATTTTGTATAGGACATTTATCCTGCAAACAATTGCCTCAAAACCAACATGGTGAGCTGAGATGCCCCTCTCCACGATTTCAGACCCTGGGTTCTTCTGTTGCCTCTTTCTCTTTCCATTTGCCCCCCGACTTACACACACAGCGCTGCTAACTACGGCACCGCAAGAGCTGCATTTTTCAGCTTCTTTCCTTTCTTCACCCTGTGTGCTGCTTCATATTATTATGGAAACTGTGATGCACTTTTTTCAGGATTCACAGATGAATAGAAGATTCAAAGATTCAAGATTTTTATTCGTCACATACACGATTATATAGAGAATATATAACCAGTATTGAAATGTTCGATCAGACACCCCCCCCCCAAAAAAAAACACTGACTAAAAATATAAAATGACTGAAATCATTCTCTGAATTAAAGTTATGTGACAACAATGTAGCTAACTATGGTTTAAAAAATATCTACCGCTGCCTAATGCATGTTACTCCACACTAGAACTGTGTTTTATTCCACTGCAAGCACATGCATTCACTGAAGTTCTCTGTCTTCTGTCTGTGTCATCCAGTCTTTCGTCAAGCCGCTGCATTCTTCAGATGGTTATGTGTGAGGGAGTTCATGCTGAACATGCTCAGTACTTGTGTGACGCTTAAATTACGTTTGCAAGCTTGTACGGCACCCAAACACACACACGACCACATTGAATCACTCTCTACCTAAAGTCCATGTTTACATAAATGTGTTGGTTCCGCAGGATTTCTGTGCAAATTATGACAATGGAGAGGAGCCAGCGGCTGGTGGAAACCCCCCCCCACACACACACACACTTCATCTTATCAACGGTTATCAGAAACAATCACATTCAGATGATCTAACGGGCAGCAGGAGGACATGAAACTCTCCCAGCAGGTCAGACCTGAAGGCACGAGTGTCTCTGTGTGTGTGTGTGTGTGTGTTTGCTGCCTGAGGGTCTACAGTACTGCTGAGATAGCAAAGGTCAGCTGATATGAGTGATGGAAAATGGCAAATTAAATAAATAAGACAGATAATCACTCTACTGAATACAATCATCTAATCTAAAAACAGCAACAGTCTTCCTGTAGGTTTGATTACATAAACTTCTGAAAATACAGCTTCAACTACAACCAAAAGGCTTCTAGGACAGTCATTCTCAAACATGCATTTAAACAGATGGTATGTGATGTGACTCAACTTAAAATATTTAATTTATAAAATATTATTATTTTGTTATTTTTGTGTAGTACTTGCAATTTACATAAAAAAGATTTTTTTTTTTCTCTCTCTCAGAGATTTTAATGCAGCACGGAGGCAGCATAAATGCATCTACACAATAACTACTGTGGGAAAAAACCTCACACAAGCCTAATTATAAATATCTTTTTTAAATAAAGCACTGCCTTCTACCATTGAGTGATTACCATACATAGCGTGCAGAAAACATTTTAGCATATTAAATTTCTTCCATTATGCCCAAGCACATTAATTCTTCATTAGCAATGCATCACTTATATTCCCAAAATTAAATGTGCATACCACACAGACTTTTTATGGTTTTTATAAAAATGTGGCACTAGGATGGTCTGATTGGATGTTTTAAAAACTTTAGGAACCTCAAGGTCTCAAAAGTGTTATTTAAAACATCAACAAAATATCAACAACAACAAACCACTAAAAATTGTTTTGCTAATTGAAATAAAATAATAATAATAATATTTAAAGGAAAACTTAAATGTGTTTTATTTGAGGTAGTTGCAAATGCACTTCAAGTTGAAGTGGTAAAATTACTAAAACTAGAAGAGAAAAAGCTAAACTGAAATATGAAGTAAATACAATTGATATATATATATGTATATATATATATATATATAATATATATATAGCAGAGGGGGGGGGGGGGGGGAGAGAGAATATACAAAAATATATAAATATTATATAAATAATAATAAAAAAACAATGGGTCTCAAGAAAACCATCTGCGTGAAATAAAGAAACCCTTTGATCAGAGCAAGCAAAATAATGAAACATCAAGAATCCTAAAAGAGAACCATAAAGCAACTCAAGAACCAAGTAGAAGGTTGCATTCTCAAGCTGCGTGCTGCGAAGAACCACTAAAGAACCTTCAGTACACTTAAAAGGCTCCTAAAGCACGTGTTACTCATGTCACAGCTGTGCCATGTCTTGAAATAGACTTGAATGAGTATTTGGGTGGCTGTGAGTGTATGTATGTATGTATTTATGAGCTGTAGTTTACAGTAGCTCAATTACAGCAGCTTTTCCAAGGAACCGGGGATGCTGACAAAGCCAGACTCTTTTGTTTACACTTCCTTGAAAAGGAGACTAATCTTTTTTCATTTTGATATGTTTTGTGTGACAAAAACCTGTAGGGAGTTTCAGTTTTCCCACAGAGAAATTCAGCAAGGCTGTGATTTCAGTGTCTGCCACAGAAAGTCCAAAAATACGCCCATCCAGAAGCGTCTCAGCCTACACGCCACTCAGATGATGTTTAGTAGACGTTTGTTCACCACTTCTATATTCACACAGTATATCTGTCTACATATACTACAGCATGCGTAAGTTCTCCACATTATTAACAGTTAGCATCAGCATCGCGCCAAACACACGCTCACTAACAGCAGCACAATCACTCCGTTATCAAATTTTGGTCTAAATTCTTTCTAATTCCTAAAAAAAATGAACTCTAATAGGCTTTAAAAGCTTTTTTAAAGTCAAAGGTATGTTCTCTTCTAAGTCTTTAACCGAAGAGCAGTTTATTAGCATCAAGAGTGAGTATAATGATGGTCCCAGGAAGCGTAAATCATAAGGATAATCTCACTACACTCTAGTACAGTCCTGCTTTCACTACCACTTACAGTCCCCTTAACCCACCGTTTGCACTCGGATTTGAATTGTGACTCAATGTTGGTATAATACAGTACAATATAGCAGGTACCATGGTAACGCGCAAAAAAAACAACACCAAAAATCATAGGATTACCACGTACTGACACATTTGTTTCTGTAAAGGTTTGTTCTACATTTTGAAGAGCTAAAAATACTAATAATACATTAGTTAATAGTAAAAGTGACATAATGTTTATTCCAAAAATAGTATTTTTTTCCAACATTATTGGCTTACACTGTAAGATTACAGGCTCTTCAATATGGCCCAATTGCAGTTCAGAGATACTCAGTGCTTAATAGTCTATATTTTATATGATTGGTAGATTCACCAGTTATTGTTAGTGATTTCACTGATACCATGCATGTTCATCGCCAGATCTAATGGGATTCCCCTGTAGCCAAAAGGCAGGATCTCAGAGCATTTTCTGCTCCTGTTTATCAGGGGAAACCGGGACATCCCCTAAGGGTGGTGTGTGGGTGTGTGTGTGTGTGTTTAAGCTGAGTCTATAAGCAAAAACCTTTATATACAGTGAATGCATCATAATCTTCTCATTTCACTGTGGACTTGGCTCCCAGCCTCACACAGACAGTTCATCAAAAAACATCCATCCATTTTTCTCTACATCAAACAAGATAAAACCAGCTCTGATTGAAAAACAGGAGGCTTACACAAAGACGCATTAATGCAGAAGTGCGACAAACACATACTGCGCACACTAATGTATACAACAGCCGTGACGTCACCCACATTGCTCTAACATGTTTTGACCCATGTAAAACGTACTCTTGTTGAGAAATTCAGTGGCCCAAGTATTGAGGAGTAAGGGTGAGGGAGGACAGCTTCTGGATACTGTCGTGGCGAGGAGAATGTAGCACGAGTGAATTTAGCTCAGAAATCGTACACGTACTTGGAGAGTCCACCTCGTATAGCTATCAGTTCTATAGGCACAGTCATTTAAAAGATGGAGCAACTGATGAAGCGCGACAAGAGAATGGCCTGCGTGCACGTCACCTACACTCAGCCTATATCAGAGCAACATACTTACTTTTATGTACCCATTAGCTTCTGATAGTAGGAACTAAAAGTTGGAGTTTGATCCACTATTATCCAGACACCATAAAAAGTCTACTAGATTTTTTCGAGATTAGTGAAGAATGTGGAGTAACATTTCACGCGTAAAACATAAGATTGTATGATAGTTTTCAGAAGAGAGCAAATCCGGTCTTGTCCTATTACAAAACTGCTCAAGCTTTAAATCCAAGCATTACTGTGTTAATAGTTTAATTATTATTATGTAATATTTGAGAGATTGTTTTTATCACTACGAGGATGTTCAGAGGGTTGCTAGGGAGGTGTGTGATGTGTCGCTGCTTGAAAAAAATAAGCAGCAACTACTAAGACTACATAATTGCATAACACAGAGCCACTTGCAAGACGCTATCGAGTTGTTTTTCATTTATTATAGATTGGGAGGTAATGATTACAAAAGTTTAAGACAACATTATTGGACCCTGAAGGATGTATGTCATTGCTTAAGGTTTTTTTAAACTTTGAAGGCAGAAGCCTGATGACCTGAGTGATAACGGCCTAAAGAGTATGCAGACAAGTGAACGACTAGTCTGGTAAATATAGGCCAATTACATACAGGACTGAGGATGTCTCACTGGAGTTTACTTGTTGTCCATTTTAGGCAGCAGACTGGCTACTCAAGAAACAGAAATCCTTGGTAATTTGAATGACCCAAACCCCAAACTAGCCTTCAAGTCATTACTATGCAGGCCCTCAAGATCCACATAAAACGTTAATAACTGGGGGGGGTCGCAGTATACTGTGCAATGGGGAGTCTTCTTGCGGGTTACAAAACTGAATATTCACGAGCGCGAGGCATGAGAAATATCAATGGACAACAAAGTGATGGCGTTTTTTCTGCAAGGTCTCTTCATTGAGCGCACGATATAACGTTTATAGACCATCAATAGGGGAAAGCTATCGAACACTTTTAATGGCAGGAATGGGAGGATTCGACACTTAACCAGACTGAGGGGAAAAAGCCAATCTCCACAGCATCATCCAATGAAGCAGAGCAGAAGAAAACCATTCCAATAGGATCATTAACCATGTGCCGGGTACGGCGATTAAGATCACGACCCGAGTAATCAAACATCCCCCACCCATCTCACAGAATATAAAAGCTTTGTTTACATAAGTATTAGTAGGGCTGGTACATGTTGCTCTATTTATTATTCGGAATAATAAAAATATCGCCACACATTAACAGTTCTATGTTTTTGCGAAATATATATTTGAATTTTGTATTATATGGACTATTCAACTTCTATAATTTATATATTTGATAGTATAAAATATCGTAATATTAATAAAATAAGATATTTGTCATAAAATCGATGTTGGTTTGTTTATTATAATACATGAAGACAGAAATTATACAGTTACAATCACCAATCCTATACATAGTGGTACAACAAAAAACTTTTATTTTGGCTGGATTTAATCGCGATTAATGCATTGACCGCACTAATGCTTAATCATGTAGCGGTCAGAGCCTTTGGATTATGATAAACGTACATATAAATTTCACATTACAGGTCTGTGATGGGTAGATGACAGATGACAACATATAAGTAACTGGTATGAATATTTTTACTGTTACGAGGAAGTATGACAACAATGTTAATAGATTAATAGTACTACCCCACAATTAAATAAACCATAACATCCATTGAAGAATAATAATAGATAAGTTGAATTTTAAGTTATTCGCAGCGGTTAGTCTTGTAGTAATGAGTATAGCATTGTAGTAGTATTGAGTTTTTTTAGCACTTATATAAAGGGTCGTGTAGAGGCACTTTTAGCCGGGAATAATATGAAGTAACTAATTGATTCGACATTATATGACAACACACTTAAGAAATAAGATTATTATATTACCTCTATAAAAAACATAACATTGCCATTATGAACTTAATAATAAGTAATGAAGAATATAACAGTCAATAACAAAGATAAATATTTGTTGTGCGTAGCTAGCTAGATGTAAGTAATATATTGGTTAAGATGAACCACCATTTTCTTTATAATTAATATTGTCTCTATAAATAAATAGAGTACATCATTAACAAATGGACCATGAGACTAATTCAACCAAACTTATGCCTCCCCATTGTGATATCTGGGGACTGAAGGGTGGTATAGAGGATTAACATGGATCAGTCACTAGTTTACTGTCCGCATACACAATAGATTCTAGATACTAGTACAAAAGCATTTCCCTAACCATATCTTTGATCCTTATGAATGGTGGTAGATTTGAAATACGCACATATTACCATCTACCATCCACCAGACGGTAATGCACACGGATTTATTGCCAAGATAACACACTGAACCATGGTATTATAGAGTGGACACAACATGTCTGGTTTCTCGCCGTTTGTAGATCAAGCAATCCAGAAATGCACAATGACAAACAATACTAGACCGATATTAAAATCGATAAAATCAGGCCATTAAAAGAAAAAAAATCACTGGCATAAACACTAGAGCATCGGTGCATGTAATGACAAAAACAAACAAACTTGAAGAGTTAAATTCTGGTGCGCTCGAACTAGCGATACCCGCGTTAACATTTAGTAACGCTGTTCAACCAAAAGATCTTTATAGCGTCATAATCGCTGGCTACAATTGATTGCCACATGAAATGCCGTCTGGATCTCTACATCGCGCGCGCGTACGACAGCGCATTAGTGATCGGCTCTCGACTCCGTGGGGTTATACCAGGACGTAGCAAACTCTTCAGAGACGAAACTCAACAATTATTCTTGGAAGCGATCCCGTCACTTGTGGGTCTTCACAGCTCATAATGTGGAGATGTCCAACAATGCATGGACAAGGGAAATGCAATCACAATGTCCATGCGTTGAAAGAATCCCTCTTCAGGGTCTCTGGATCCATCCCGCGAAACAACGCCGGTTCGATACGATATTCTTACCTAGAAATAGCTAAAGCGAAACGCATTCGTTTCTTCGCGTCTCATCACACATCAGGGTGCAAATTCATAAAGACTCGTTCACCACACTAACCACACTCACACACACAGTGCTCACACACACACAATGCACCGAGGTCAACACTACGAAACATGGAACGCCATGACACAGGAGCTGCTAGGCGCTATTTTTGACATGTGGTGCATCGCTAATCGTGTTGGATGGTGTTTCTCTGGAGTGTTAGAAAGGAAAACTACATCATAATAGGCTTACCAGAGTGAGATTGTTTAGACAAGGTCACCCTGATCCAGTCTGTGATCCCGGTTTAAAGCGATCTTTCTTGGGTTTGCTGAGGGTCAGTCTATTCTCCGCGAGTGTGAAGGTTCCTCCTCCGGTTGAATTTTCAGGCTGTATGGAATGGGGCACAGGGGAAAAAGCGATTGGGAGAAGATGGGGGATAAGCCAAGAGAGAAGAGAGGAAGGGAGGGGGAAAGAGAGCGAGAGAGGGGGCAGTTACATAGAAACACAAGGGGAGACCTCTAAGTGTGTCGGACGCACGTACTGAACGCAACAGTTGTCATTCAGCGAGCAACCATTCCATTCGCCATATAGCAAAAAATCCGCCCAGTCTAACAAAAATCATCTCTATTGCCAAATATGACATGTATTGCGTACCTGCATGAAAATAAACCACACTTCTTGTGTTCTGCCCTGATACCCCCTCAAACAGCAGGTAACACACCACGCATGTGCAGGGACTGGCCAAACGAAAAGTCATCAAAAAATAACGCCCAGTTTTCAATGTCCACCTGAGAACAAGCACTGTTTCTTTCATCATTTTAAGCTGGAAACCCAGGGGCTGTTATTCCTCACACTTAAAATTTTTATGGAAAACCTCATATTGTTAGTAATTAGTTCAAACGAAACGAACAAACAAATAATACAATTGTCATACACACCGATTGTTTTCCCAAATAAATAAATATAAATAAATATAATAAAAATAAAAAAATAAAATAAATTGTATATACAAAGTGCTGGCTAGATTACTTACAAATTGTAGTCCGTTACTGATTCCAGATTACACGACAAAAAAAAACTGTAGGTTACCACAACAAATATATAGACGAATTTACTTTTTGCTGATAAATTTTGATCATTTATACAAAACCATTTCACACGAAACTAGTGAAACTTGGGTTCGCCGCGCCCTCTTGGTGTCTGTAATGCCCCTCTACAATTAGGGAGATAAAGGACGAAAGAGTCTTCCTTTATTTTTCTGTTTTCAGAAGATTCAAAGCAAGCTGAAACAGGAAATATGGTAACGAGGTCTATCGTAGTTCAAACAGTGGGGCAATGAATTAAATCTCATTGGCTCATCGTTCTGAATGGGGTGGCCAATTTCCTTGTGAACTGGGATGAAGAGAAAGCAAGCTCACGAACTCCGTTGGGAAAGATCAAACAATGCCATCTAGGTTTCCAACATGTTTATATCCTCCCATTTCATCTGTCTCAGCTTTTCTTTTTGTGTTCTAACAGATGATTTTGAAACTTACAATACATATTACGTTAAATTCATTACAAAAAAAAAAAAAAAAGGAAATTACAGTACTTACTCCAAAGAGCGTCACAATTTAATTTTTCCATTTATGGTATCAACAGATCACCATAGTGCATGTACCTTTGATACCTTTTTATATTTTTCATTTAAATGTGTCACATTTCCATGAAGTTTTAACCTTGTAATACTCAAAAAAGAACTTAAACCATAGCCATATTAACGTAACAACTAATAACTAATTAACACTAGTAAAAATGACAAAAACACAACAAAAATTACAATATTAAAACTAATTACAATTGAAGTAAATATAAAATACAATTTAAAGAAAAAAACAACTCATAAAAACTAAAATAACACCCTGTCTTTATCTCATTAGGTAAAAGTGCTAGTTTTCCTCCTATACCTCAAGCTATAACAGAAAATCCTCCTTCTATGACAAACGAATCACCACCAGAGGGAAATGGAGGTCTAGTCTCATTGGGCCAGAACATCTGTTTGGCTCCACCCAAAGTACTGCGTGTCCCTCAGCTTGGAAAGTTCAAAAGTCTCACTTGTTTTTGAATAAGTACCACAAAGTAACATAACTCAGTATTTAATGAGTGTTAATGAATTAATGAAACTTTAAAGTGCTTAAATATGATCCTAATTCAGGAAATGATTCCCAAATAATGCTGTTTTGGGAACTCTTCTGGTACATAGTGTGTCTTTAGAGCAGATAATAAACAACTGAGAAGCAAACCAGGCAGAAGAGTGCTGGTTTCTTCGAGGAACTTCCAATAATACCAAGGTGCTAAATGTCCCAAAAACATGCTACTAAATGTGTTACGCTGGTATGAACAGCGAGGTAATTAACATAAGGAATAAGTATATGTAATAAATGTAATTGCTTATGTTTGAGTGGTGAATTCCACTTCTTCTTTCCCTGAAAGAACAGAAAAAACATGTTTCTCTCACCCAAGTGACTCACTGTGGCAGATACGTTTTTCAAAGTACGACTAAGCTAGTGTAAAGCTAATGTAAAGGGTCCCACAAGGGTCCCGCTAGGGTAAGCGTGATGTAAAAAATCATCATCGGAGGGTGCAAAAGTTTGCACCTAAACCCTTGCGGTCTTCCTCTGAGTCCACACTTTCGTGATGTAACGCTGCTTTGACTGTGGGTAAAAGTCTGCTGCGGGAGCTCGCCCTCAGTGCGGGCTCGGCAGAATTGCGCATCGAGGGCACAACGCACAAAGGGGGCACTCACGACCACCCTTCTAAAAGCTAAAATGACTAATGGGACAGGTTTCGTTGTTTTGTGTTAATGGGCACGCGGCAGCCATTGTAAGACTGCAAGTGCACGTGAAGTGTGCCATTTGAGACACGGCCTCTTTGTGGACATCCGTGTGCCTCCCATTTCTTTTTTGTGACAGTGCGGACAAGTACGTGCGGTCACTAGGCTACAAAAGCACCAACTGCACATGCGCTGGCAAAAAGGCATACAGCTGTGCGCTGGGCCAATCAATGGGCCAGAGCATCTCGAGGAAGTTGATGTGTAAGCATTGCTCCAGGTCTGACCAGGAGCCAAACGCCGGTCTTCCCTCATACAGAGCTCCCCAACCAGAGTTGGCATCTTCTTTGACCACCTTCCTTTTGGAGGTCAGTCCTAAAGGGACGCCTGATTGAAAAAGGGAAAGAGGAATTTTCCAAGGAGCCATAGCTCTGATCCAGCGGTGGTTTACCCTGAGATGAGAGCATCCCAGGCACCAAGTGTGGGAAGGGACATGGGCTTTGAGCCAGTACTGGAGGGGACACATGTGAAGCAGGCCCAGAGGAAGCAGCTGACATAAGGCCAAAGCATCCTCTGGGGGAAATCCCTGTGCTTCTCATAGTCAAAGCTTCCAGCATAGGCGCCCCCCACGCCCGCGTCAACTGGGCAGAATTGATAATTGTCCCCAGAGACGAGCCTCTCGCTCACTACGGGGGGTTGGGAGACAAAGAGCTCTTGGGGGCTAAATTGCTTCACAACCCAAGGCTCTCCAGGTGGCTGAGCAGCAGTGGACCTGTGAGCAATGAGTTCCCATTCTGACCTGCCTAAAAACCAGCCCAGTTGTTGAGGTTAGTTCACTTCGGGAAAGTGGATTCCTATCTCGGGTCTCCTATCTTCAGATCCACTGGACAGAAACCAGTCCTTGGGACATATTTGTGTAAGGATCGGCCATCTCATAAAGCAATGATTCAGATACCTGAGATCAAGAATGGATATGAGCCCACCATCTTTCTTCCTTTTGCAAGCAGTGTTGTTACTTCAGACAGTGAAACATGAGCATCTTTGTCCTGCACTGAAGTCGGAATTAATACCTCTGAAGCGAGGTGGCCTGCATGCAAAATGAAGGAAGTAAACCTTTCTTCTGTGATTTGTTAGAAGTGAGCTTGACACATCTGGGATAGCTTTCCAGCCTGGAACACGGATGGCTAGTGATTCTAGTTTTTCGAATGATGATATGATAGTTCGTGGGGCAACTGACATTTGTGGTAATGAGGAGAGGAGAAATTGCTCTTCTGAGTATGTGGGTCTACTATCACAGCAGTAGTGCCCCTCTAGCTTGAATGTGGGCTAACCATCGCTCAGTGTTAAGGGAGGAATGGAGAGCGAATGCCAAGTTTTCTTTTGAGGGAGATTCCAGCCTCAGTGAGAACTGACGACTCTACTCTTCCTCTCAGCATTTGGATCCAGACGGCTCCCCAAACTTCACTCAGGGGTGGGGAACCTTGATTGCTTCGGAAATGGGGTAGAGTTTCGCTCCAGCACCACTAAAATTGGCCATGGCCTTGCTGATCGCCTGTGTGGTGACCTGAGCAGCGCCACTGAGCCAGGTTCAGGTGCTGTGCGCAGCTCCCTAAAGACATCGAACTCTGTGGACGTGAGACTTGTCTATGGTGTGGAGAAGTTTGGCCTGGAACACATGAAGGCAACCGCCATCATGTTAAGCGCTGAGCCACCTGGCCAGCCCGCTGTAATTGGCCATTTGCTAGTGGTGCTGAGGGTAGTCAATAATATGCAGGCGCGATTGGGAGTCAGAGAGGGGTGAGACTCATCCTGCCAGACAGATGACACATCACCTGTGCCATGCCTTGCATCGTGCGGGGGTCGCTGCAAAACCACACCTCACGAACAACATTGCTACAACATCAACTGGAAATTTGCTCAGAAATGTGCTCTTTAGTGTGCCGATAGCTTGCAGGAGGCGGCTTCTGGATTGTCCTCGGCTGGCGAGTGGCCGGCAGAGCTTCTTTCTTCTTCTCGGCTTCTTGCTTATATAGTGATCTGCTCCTCCCCTTTTGGCGGGTTGAAGTGCCATTGGTTTGTGCAGCTACATGAACGTGAACAAATCAGGCTTCAGTAACAAGAGTAAACAGGAGTTTCCCAAAAGTGTCAGCGACACACTGAAAGCCATCTGAAAGGTAAACAAAGTAACTTGCATCAGCAAAGTAGTAAACTTTACACACAGGTCATTTTCCCTCGTCTAATATACATCATGAAGGCGTCCGTATAGGTGTAGTCCAGCTCCATTGTTTTGCTGTCTCTACACATCTGTCTGTTTCCCAAACCCTCAAGATTCTCCCACGACTGTTTGATCGTTTTTTTGTTTGTCAGTCTGCATATAGGGAAGAAAAAAATGTTTTTCTTCCCTTTTGTATTTTCTTTTCCTTTTTTCCAACGCCACCAGGTCCCACAGAGATACTGGATGGGACTTTGAAAGTGTACAGTATAAAGGGCCACCGAGCTGCTTGAACGTCTTACTCGTTTTGTGACTAGGCGGCCCAATCCTGAGCATTGCTATGCAATTATCCTTCATGTATATGATCTTCCGTAAAATCCTCTTGCCTAACAGACCTCCCATTAGAGCCTTGATTCGGCAGCCGTGCGATACCCTCACGAGACTTGAAACTTTGCACAGAGAAGATGACGCACGAATGAACTCGGCTACCGAGCAGATCTAGTGATCCGCTCCTCCCCTTTGGAGAGTTTGACGTGCCATTGCGTTGTGGCACGCTAATCTGAACGTGAACAAATCATGCTTCAGTAACAAGAGGTAAAAACGGGAGTTTCCAAAGTGTCAGCTACACAACGGAAAATACCATTTGAAAGGGAAACAGACTAACTTTGTGCGACCAAAAGGAGAAAACTTTACACACAGGTCCTTGCCTGTTCTGGTAAACATCATGAAGCAGAGCCCGGATATCGTAGTCATGCTCAGTTGTTACGTCTCTAATCATAGTCTGCTACCAAACCCATAGATATTCCAGGAGCTGTTTGACCGGTTCTGTCCACTTGTCAGTCTTCATATAGTAAGAAAAAAACCAATGTTTTTGCCCTTTGTATTTCTTTCTGGCATCCACCCACAGAGACCACAGCAGATCATAATCTCACTTGACTGAAGAACCTGAGGGCTGAACGTGATGCCGCGTAGGACTATGATGATGCCCTTTAATCTCGATATACTTCTGGAAAGTACTACATCTCTCCCATAGCAGCCTGGATCGGCAAGAAGTTCTAACACTGCCCGATGTTAAAACGGGACAGAGAGTGATACAGACTGAGATGAGAGCTTCCAGTCTTCTTTTGTACGTCTGGATTACTCTCGATGAAACAGTGATATACCATCTAGGAATCTCGTGCTGTATTCAGAGACACTCTTGTCACTGAATAGGGAGTCGACTGGTTTGATGCTCAGAGCCACGTTCAGCCGTTCATAGATGCACCATAGCGACGGTAACTGCAGTCAGGACGATGTTCGCCAACGGACAGCTTACATCACAACTGAGTGTTATACATCATTTGAACTCACCTAATGCCTGGAGGCTGGAATTTTTTTTTTTTTTTTTTTTTAAACAAGCTGATCCAGTCCATGTCTTCTCAGTACTTCGTTACTGATTTAGCTGAGTGTTTTTGGTAGCTCGATGTGACCGGCTGTTACCATCCTGACAGGATATGACCCGTTATGTGAGTTTTAGATGTTTGGAGTCCTCATCAGGCTTTTAAGAATAGCTGTGCTTTGGTCCTGACAATCTTAGTCATACAGAATGCCTAAGTTACGTGGTTCGATAGCATGGTTGTCTTCAAATGCCAATTGAATGATATCGTAAATGTAGCCTTGTGATGAAAAAAATCAACGATTGTTCTTTTTTTTAATGAATGTGATGATTAAAAAAATATTCAACAGAAAGCATGCTAAAGAATCAACTTATGCCAGTTTGTGTATCAGGGGACCCATTGAAAGGACCCAACTAAGAGCCATTCACGCACAAATCTGACATCATATGGGTGTACCAGCAGTTTTACGACTGTACACTGTAATAACAAATATTCTTTCACAAATAAAATGGATGAGTGTTAACTATTCTACTCGTCTGGCACATAATACTACGAATTGTCCTAGTATTTAATTTATGTGTGATATTTGCTGTTTTGTCGTTTTGTGAAATTTTGTCGTAAGACAATTTCGAGTGAAAATTGTTCCTACAACCAGTTTTTTATCATCGTTTTAGAGCACATACGATTTAGATATATTATATTGAAACATATGTTTCGAGTTCAGTATGTTTTGGACTCGAAAACTTATACACTAGAAAACTAATACCAAATCTACACACTTATAAAAGTTAGTTCAGAGGATATCGGAATATATAAAATAAGTGAAAAAGATAATTTATAGAGCACATATTATCCTTATCACAAGACTATAACACTGTCGTCACATCTAGTCAACTCTAAAGAATACCAACAGAGGGCTAGTCGCCCAGATTCTGTTTAATACATATTACAGACAACTGCATTCACCTAGATTCTTTCAGTGAACCTTGGTTTGGTGATCGTAACAGGACTTTGCCAGGTCGCTAGTGTTAAAACACTTCCCAGTTGGCTTGGTTCCCGCTGGGTATACGAAATACACCCAAAAACCTGCGCTTGCTGGATTGTCTGGGGGTGGTTGTGGTCTCAGGGCAATTGTGAGATTCGTGGTGTTGACCCTTGAGCGTGCGACTCTGAGTTCATGTGCAATTGAGTTGCTAAGGCGGTGAATGGAATAGTTGCATAGCTCGGTCATCGTATGGCTGAACTGTATGATGTCTTGGATCAGGCGATTAGACACACAATGGGTGTATGCCCTTGGCCTGGATTTTCCTGTTCTATGTCGTCCCAGGAACTTTCCTCACTCGTCCGTATCACGGTGGTAGAAAAAGCCAGACGCTTTAGAAACGCAACAAACAGAGGTGACATTCAAACTGATTATAGGTGCCGATTTTTAGTGCTCCCAAAATAAAAATAAGAGATTAGACATTTAAAAAAACCTTTTTTTTTTTGTTTGAGAAAGAACAAGGACACAGTGACCTTGCCAAAAATATTGTATTATAATACATCTGTATAGAATTCACAGTGTCACCATATTTGGGCACTTATCTTTATGACCTGGAAAACTTGGCTTGAACTTTAGCTCCTTTAACTCTTTGCTTTGATTGAAATATTTCCATTTTTGTTGTCACAAAAAAAAGACGACAAAATAGATGAGGCCAGCAGACTGTGAAGACAATACTTAGACTCAGCAGACCTCCTGCCGTACCCCAAGCACACTGACCCCTGTGGACCAATTTTATTTACCCGTCCAGAAGTTAGTCAGGTGTATTGTCTAATCAACTAGAGTTCTGGCTTGTTATCGCGACGATCATCGGCTCATTAATATATACTGCAGCACGCGGCACTCGGGGTTGTGCACGCCTAGGCTATAACACAGCCAGCCGGCTTTGTAAAGAAGGGCAACGGCGATGAGGGATTCGCGTTTTGCTTCATTAAAGAAGAATGAAACAGAAAAACAACATACGCTGATTGATACAGAGGGGTTCCTTTTGAAGCGCAGTGCCAGGGACCGCTTCTTATGATTCGTCGTGACATATCTATTCTGTGAAGGTACGTTTCTCTCTATCCAATTAACACCCATTAACCGTTCAGCACCGGAAAGAACTCTTTATGCCACATCTCTACGAAACACCTCAACCACTGACCTCTCCATCAAGGGCCCGCGAGAGGATGAGAAGAATGGAGGAAATAAAAAAAGAAAAACATTTAGGAGCATAAAGTTCTTGGAAAACAGTCAAATATAAAGACTGAAATCCCATGGGTTGATCTCACGTCTCGAATTAACTTGAAGATGAATTGAAATGCAAAAAAAAAAATCATATAACTGTAAATTTTTATACTAGAAAAATCAAAGACAAATTTTTGAATAATGGCTTGAATAAAACATGTTTGACAGTTTAAAAACAAGCCTTTTTTGAAGTGTGAATGTTAAAGACCTTACAGACAAGTACATGCTATCGTACTGCTGGCTGGCTGGATTGGCAGATAAGATGAATGATAGAACTACTAGATGAACAATAGATAGAAGGATTGAATGTATAGATAGTAGAATGATAGAACAATGGATCGACTTACATCAGTTAGATAGAGTAAATTTTTCATTATCATGCTGACCTTTCTTCTTTTAACCACACCCAATCACACCACACAACCACACACACACTGAGTGGCTCTGAGCTTTACGTTTGCTGTGACTGTTGAAGCGCAAGCCTCGGTGGAGTTTGTCCTTCCCCCTGAGCTTTCCAGCTGTTAACACTTTTGTATCACAACAGACATTGACCACCGTCACAGCGATATACTGCTGAGACTTCCCTTTAAGATATCATTTTACTTTCCCCAACTTTTTCCTCTCAGTGTTCAATATATCTTTTCTCTCTCTGAATTGAGTTTTAATACATTACACTGACTGACCTTCACCTTGCCTGTTCGCATGGCATTTATATTCTTTCATTAACAAGGTTTATACTTCGATATCAATTTCCATGTTTGATTGGAGAGCAGAGAGATTTTCAGCAAATATACTCTAGCAAAATATTATAGGGAATGAATTGGCAGCTATTAACCTTCGCATGCTGTGCAGGAGTATGTCTGTGCTGAGAGTTGTGTGTGCCCAGGGTGGCGATTTGTTGCGGCCTGTTTGGTGATCCCATAACTTTTTAAGCATTAGAGCGACAAAATCTCATGGTTTTCCTTGTGATATGGTAAGACGAGAATTCAAAAAGAACCTAATATGAAAAGGCGATAGATGTAAAAAATCCCAGATCACCAAGTATGTCTAACTACTTTAGGATCAGGATCGTAGATTATTTAAATGCATCACAAGTGCACTCTGACCATTTGTGGCATAAAGAATGAAAAAAAGATAAAAACACTTAATTTTTTTTCAGGGCCGCATTGAAGATGGAAACGTGCATTGTCAGCTAGCAGTGTGGTGGATGGTATTTAATAAAGTCCACAAATGCACACCTGAAGAGTGAGGCAAACATCCGCCATTTCAGTTGGATCCTGAAACTGTTGTAACATTAGTGTAGTATATAAACCATATAACACTGCAGCGTTTCTATATTTATCTTGACCACTTCAGTGTTGGACATAATGCGACATACTTTATAAGCTATAAAACTGACTTTGTGTGTTGTCTGATTTTTGACTGCCATTATGCTTCATTTAAAAACATGTCAATGTCAAAGGGGTTTGTTGGAACTCTACTCAATGTAAACGGTCTTTTATTGATGTTTATGTTCTTCTCTTGACGTGTATCATTGCATGGATCCCATCCTACATGATCATGATAGTAAGTTGGAAAAATGCAATACTTTAGTACGATAACTTTGGCACAAAGTTCTATCACTTCAGAGTCATGGCTATGATTTTTAAAAATCGTGGACTTTCTAATTAGTGGTGCTTCCCGCTAGGATTCCATTATACTGCAAAACACATCCGGTGTTTGACACGATGTTAAAGATAGGTGTGGTCTGTTGGTAATTTGACAACATGCGGCCATAGGGCGAGCGACTTGCGTGGTGTGGGGGTGTGTCGGTGTGCATTTTATTTTCCAAAAAAGATCACATCCTTAAAAACATCTTATCCGACATTTGTGGGACTTCCCACCAATGCACAAAAGCTAAAACTGCCTGTAAAACCAGACCAAGCCTGGACCAGAGACTCAGAAAACCAGTGAGCTGATTGATCTGAAAGCCTAGACAAAACGTGCAATTTTAACAAGTACAGTCCACAATGGTAAAACCGTTTGAGGACAAATGCCTTATTATACTGTAGATTTTGAGGATTTCCCTTGAATATAAGGCATCATTCTTTATGGTTAACCTTCTTTAAAGTGCAAACCTTGAAAACATTCAAATAATAACATCAATATCATTTCTCATACAACAAAAACCGTCCATATTTCTGATTATGGTCTTCTTAATCAAAATATATAAGGTAGTCGGTATCCGGTTTAAGATTGTGATCTGTATAGTTTGATGTATGCCTCAAATTCAGGCTCAAAAATGTTTACTATACCCTGTAGAAATCCTATCCATTAGCATTGCCCATTAACGCTTTGGCAATTACTTCTGACTGGCACAGGCTTCCTTAGAAGCAGCCACGGGCTGATTGCTGCCATCTTTGCTCAGCGCATTCAGTTCTGGAACACCATTTGGTCTCAAGCCAGCACTTGAGCTTTGAATGTCATCAATGCCTGATCACTCAGCTGGAACAGAAAAAAAGGCCTCACACAACACTGATTAGATGATGCACACAAGAACAAATGCAGGGTAGAACAGTCTGTGTGTTTTCTACCCTTTTCCTGTTCAAAGGACGCCAAAAGTACAACAGACAGCAGCTCTTGTCACAACATTTTAAAGAGCCCTCCCCAAAAAAAGGACTTATTCTTTGAAATGGTTGTCATAACTAACAGCAAAATAAGGGTAGTTTATCAACTATCAATCACTAGCGGGCAAACGTGACCATTCGCTAACTAGCAACCATCTAAACATTGCTGATGAGAAATTAATATATCTTTTGATCCGGCACTGCAATAGAAGACACCTACAATGTATCTATCAGCCAATGTAGGGGCAACGAGACCATGCTAACTAGCCAAAACCAATCAACTGCACTGATGAGACATATATAGTAGCATTTAAGGTATTCACTGACTAGAACACCATAAAATGTTCTATCTAGCCCATTGGAATCCAGTCAAGGAGGACTGACATTAATATTATAACCTGCACTGAATCAAGCAATTAGCCCCCAGCGTGGTATTAATGAGGTTAGCAGGAACTACCTACCACACCAATAACACTGGAAAAATAAAAAAAACTGAAAGCCAAACATCAAGCAAAACCCAGGGATGTGAACCAGGTAAGTGTTTAGTCTGAACAAGTACATGTAGTTCCGGTGTTTCCGTTGTAGAGTGGATGAAGAGGATGAAGACTATACAATATTGCAATTGAGTTGCGTGTTATGCTGAACTTAAGTGTCTAGTGAATACAATTGCTGGCCCACACGTTGTGCGAATTACATAAATATTGGAAGAGTGGAAAAGTTGTGTTAATTTTTATAATTGCAATGTGGCATCTACTCCAGACATGTGAATAATGAGTGATCAGATGAATTGCATAGTCCTTCTTGCATGAAAAACTTACGACAATCACGCAGAAAAAAAACCTTTCCACTGCATGCTTGATTCGCGTCATTAGAAAAGGACCTGCTGAGAATCCATTTCAGTAATCATCTTGTAAAATCAGGTGAGATGTGTTTGTACATCACAAGGCCTGGAGATCATGTATGTCAGGCTGATTGGGTTAGACTGGCATACTTGGACCATGTTAAAAGGAGTGGTTGATGCTTGAAATCATTGTGTACCCATGGTGACCTGCAAGGAAAACGCCGTTGGCAGCATCATTGGGTGTTGCTATAAAAAGGTGGCTTCACAGGCAAGGATATTGTGCGCTACCTTTTAATTATTTGCATCCCTAAAAATCAACAATTTATAGTTTCATCAAGAACTGCAAGGACAAGAGGTTCAATCTTCTTGTAAAGAATGGTCTTCAGGGCCGTCCAAGAAAGTCCAGAAAGAGTCCAGAGATCGTCGCCTAAAGAGGATTCAGCTGCGGAGATCCTTGTAGAGCCCCATTGCAGGAGCTTGCTCGGGACCTGTCAGCAGCAGGTTTGGCGCCAAAGAGACACGCAGAGGTGAGGCCCAAGAACTTTTGGAAGAGGAATCCCAGGTGTCAACGGTTTAGCAGCAAGGTGACCCGACTTCTGTGTCAAAAAACATCAGGAACGAGATTGAGTCTTCTGCAGAAGAGCTTGTGAATGGACTGAAGATACTGGGGCACTGTCATATTCTCCGGATTAAAGAAGCCCTTTTCTCGGATTGATTTGCGGTACATCAGGAAACAGGCTCTGTCTGCAGATGAAGAACTAGGTGAGCGCTACCACAGTCCTGCTGAGGACTGCCATGCAAAGCAATATAGCATCAATGAAAGACACTTTCGTATTGGTCTTGGGGCATCTGGAAAAAGGCTCTCATCAAGGGAGAAGGAAAAAGGTGAGCGGCTGGCCCAATAACAGTCGCCATGAAAATCATGGGTAACAAATAAACCCACTCCTACACCAACTTATACAACAACCCACAAGTGTTTGGAACGACTCTGCATTTTCAGCAGGGAGGTGAGCTCACCGTGTCATAAGGCTGCCAAGTGCTACTAAGTGTCTCAGGGGACCAGAGAATGGTACCATATAAAATTTCCGGTCCATCCAGCAAACTGGATAACTCAACAACTTAACAACAGTTTTGGTGAAGGGGGGAACAATGCATTTTCAAGCCTTCTATGGAGGTGGTGCGTCATAAGGCAAAAGTGATAACTAAGTGGCTCTTTGACACCAGATCCTAAAATTGGGTCCAGTGCTGGACATCGACTGCGCCCAGATCTTAATCCCTTAGAATTTCCGATGGTCAATCTCAAGAGTTTCCGATTGTGACAAACACATTGCCCACTAATTCTGACAAACTGCAAGAGGTTATTATGAAATAGACAATAGGGTTGCAATCAGTCGGATTGGGCCCAGAAGTTGACTGAGAGCATGCTATCAATTCAGGGGGGCAAGGGGAAACTTTGTCGTATCAGGTTCCTGAAAAAGAAGGCCAACACTGCCAAATACGACTCTTTGATGATTGGTCTTAGCTAATGCCCGATCAAAGCTGAACAAAGATCGAATGAAGTGCTGTAATACAGCAAACTTTTCATTTGAGAACAACTGATTTAAAGGAATCTAAAAGCAGTTTAGCAGCGGACTTTCCGGTAGGTCTAATATTTTGTGTGGATTTGTTCAAAAGTCCGCAATACACTCACTGTCGCAGGTAGGTTCATGGAGTGTGAGCGATGTCAATCCCAAATACTTTTGTCCAAGCGTTAGCTTTTGCGTCTTTTGTTGAGTTGCCGAAGATACGTTTGTCTGATTGCAGACAGATATGTGTCATTAGATTTGCCGTGGCTAAGTGAAATACCCCACTTATTGTGTGGCAGTAAAAAGGTAGCGTTTAGGACTAAGTGCTGACTCCAAGCATGTGTCTGATGTTATCTAAAGGGCCCTGCATACTGTACTAGTTCAACAAACACTAGTGTTTTGTCTAATATGACTTCTTTCTCACATTGTGAATATGTTTTACTTTTATATTTACTACACATTCTATCATATATACTGATCTCTAACTTTAAACTTAAAGTAACTGTTTAAATCCAGTGCTGCTTTGCAACACACGACTTTTTTGTTGTTTTTTTTGTTTTGATCATCTTTGATTGACTGGTCAGTGTCCAAGCTTGGCGGCTTTTATTCAGGTACCTGTACGGGTTTGCCGTGATGTATCTTCTTTGCCCCATTCCATTTTCTGTACAAAAAAATGCTGGGTACTTGCCATCAGAGGAAATACTAAAAATTAATCTGTTTACTTTAGGACCTGCTCTTTTCTTAACTCACTCCACTATTGGTTGCATGTCTTCAGATAATCAGACATTGCTGTAAATCATTGATATATTTTTTTCCTCACCAAAAAGCTCAATAGACGTAGTTTCCCATCCCATCTACCAAACCACTACACATAGTGTGGACTGTAATGGTATTCATACATTTGTTGTTTGTTTTTTTTTTTTTTTTTTTTTTTTTCTCTTTTTTCTCTCTTTGTATTGATTTCTGTGTTGTGTGTGCCAAACCCTATATCTGAGCTGTCGGGGGGGTTCAAGTGGTTCATAATAGGAAAGCATATGTAGTCGGGTATATTGGGGAGTCCAAAGTGAAATGTTCGTTAAATGATACATAGTAAGTTGCGTGTGGGAGTATAAGTGGCATCTGCTGAGTCCTTACGATTCCCGGGCAGTTCGGGTGGTCCAATACACAATTTGCACACTGACTCTGTTTTTTTTTTTTTCCTACACTTGAAGTCCTGCATTAAGGCTTCAGCTGGAATACAATATCCTGTCTCATAATGAAACGTAGTTGTTTGTACAAACAAATCTATATGAAGAATGGAACCTGGAATTGTTTTCAAGCTGTACAGATAAGTTTAAACTTGTATTTAAGTAATAATAGGAATGGGTAGGCTGTGTGCACGCCACAAAGATCACCATCCAATGTGCTTATGATTCATCTGTTTCACACGGTGTGAATGCTCAGGTGGTTTGCCCCTCCAGGTTGTTTGTCATGGTTGTATGAAGGGTTGTCACATTCCATTGCCATTTCCGGTATAACATTTAAATGTAACACATTGTATTAACGAACAGTCCTTGTAAAATTGCATATGAATATAAATACAACTGAATGTAGCCTTCAAGTAGTTTGTCAGTAAGTGAACTGTTGAATTGCGTCAAGTTCTCCAAGTGTATTATTCCAGTCATAATGAATATGAAAGCATTGTTTGGCTGAGCTGCATCCGTGTTATGCATCTCAAATTTACCTTGCTAAAATCATTTGAGTCTCTCATACTGAAGTGACGTGTAGACAAGACGCATATTTGCTTGTCCTGTCTCAGAATGCATCTGATGGATGGCAAACTGAAAGATCCAATCAGGGAACTGAAATACTATGACGTGTTGTTTCATTGTGGAGCCGCTGACCTTGGTAACCGGAAAATTACATTGTGTGTTTCGGATGGTCTCAAGAGGAAGTGTCATATTGAATATTAGCCTCATAAAAGAAATAGCTTTTGCTACAGATTTGTCCAGGTTCTTTTTTTTTCTACTCTGAAAACTTAAACATCATCCAGATCAATCCTGAGATTCCAGTCTAAGACACCTGAGTAGTTAGGGAATCAATTAATATTTTGGACTAAATGTTATATACTTTTGTTTTGGAGGAGATGACAACTCTTTTCTGTCATATGTAACCTCAATGCTAGCTTCTCACGCGTGGACTACACCAAACAAGAACATGTCTCCATTTTACACTAGGCCTCACCCTGTTTCCATAATGGACATGGCATGAGCCATAAGATCCTAAGACAAGCTTTACTTAAAATTCGCAAAAGGGCATGCAAAAAGTAATCCCAACACAAGGGCAAAGGGTCAGGCCAGGCAGCAAAAGTTATTGTCGAACTGTTGGATATACAGCTGATCAGATGCAGTGTTGTTCCTCAACGCACTAAATTTTGTCGCAACACCTGTGCCAATGCTATGTATCGAACATGACAACTATCACGATGACTGATGACATTTGACAGCCCTTCGACGTCATGCAGTATTGGTAAATACAAGATCTCCACTCTTGTGTGTCACGGAACCGTCCCAAGTTTGTATGTTCCATGATTTTTTCGGCAAAGCTTATATCCGCTGCGTCCATTTTTATTAGTTAATATGGTAGACGAAGTCATG
This sequence comes from Cyprinus carpio, assembly GCF_018340385.1. NCBI lineage: Eukaryota > Metazoa > Chordata > Actinopteri > Cypriniformes > Cyprinidae > Cyprinus > Cyprinus carpio. The sequence continues at coordinate 27,860,215 of NC_056589.1, forward strand.
TCTCTAGCCACCAGGAAATGTGGCTAATGCACATTGTGTTAAAAAGCTTCAAGTAATGTGAACTTTTTTTTTTACGGCATCATTTGATGAAAGCCATCAAAGCGGTTCAGTGTTAATAACTTACGGTGTGTTGTTGACCACCTCTTTCTAATCAATATATTAATACGTGATCTGACACCATTCTGACAAGTAATGTTGTATCAATTTCATTTACTAGGCTTTAGGCCTGTTTGAATTTGCTGTTAGAGCTGCAACTGAAACTGCAGTTTGGACCTTCAACGTTGATCCCCACTGGAAGTCCACTATGAGAGAATAATCCTGGAATGTTTTTCAAAAGCTTTAATTTCTTTGCCACCAGCAGTAAAGACATGAACATCTTTGATTACATGGGGTGATTAAATTATCTGGAAATTTGAATTCTGGAGTGAACTAATCCTTTAATATAGACTTAACATGCAGTCACAGGTACAGCGTACTTTGAGTTCAACACCTTTGAGTGTGAGGAGAAACTCATGCTTCAGTGGACATTTGCACTGTGAAAGCAAAATTGGCTGATCAGTGACAGATGAAATTCAGCAGTGACCACTGCGATACTGCAGAAGACAAAAACACAAAGACATATCATATTTTCTTTCTTGAGTGTTATGAGAAGGGGAATGAAAATCAATCACTGCTTGTCCAATACCAAACACGAGTCGTAATCCCCAGTTTCTCAGAGACTGTGTTGTTGGATCAATACATGCTTGCTCTGAGCAGTGTGTTATGTTATATACTCACTGTGATGGTAACAGATGGCAGGTCATCATTTCTTATCTTTAAGGCAGGTCTTTGATAATTGTGAAGAATGGAGGATGTTTCAAAAGTACATTTGTGAAGTTGTGCATAAATGCATAAACGCCACTTAGTTTTTATTTTTTGGTGCTATCAAGTGGTAGTTTTGTTGCATCAGTTTTTGAGGAGCTACTTTACAGCTATATAGCTATAAAATAACAGTTATTTAAGAAAAATCATTTTTACTAAAAACTTGCCGCTTGGCGGTGAAAAATAATTCGGTGCCCAGAAGGTATTAAAAGGGGATTTGTTTTTGAAAGCCAATGGCACAAGCAGTTGGTGATAATTCCTTAAAGAGACTTAGTAACAATATACATGATATCCTTGAAGCAGAACTTCTAATTTCATTTCTGAGATATATTATTGTCATTTCTTCTGCTTTCACTAATGCTGCATTTATTTGATTAAAAATACCCAGCGAAAACAGTGACTCTTGGCCAGAAATGCTTTTACGAGTTTAAAAGAAGATACATTTCTTATTATTATCAAAGTTGAAAGCGGTTGATCTGCGAGTTTACACTGATCTGTCTTCTGGTCTATAATTTTTGTCTTCGTTTGCATCCAAAGATCTGCAAAGAACAGATTAGTTGTACTTTCAAATTACGACTATGATCAAAATAAAGGTATGAACATGGTAAATATAAAGAGAAGACCAAAAGTATTCAGATAAAGTACAATGAATTAATTGCTTGAATGTTACAACATGAGAAATCTTAGATACAACAAGAAAACAGCCTGTTTTGAGGGTCATAGAGCACGTGGAAAATGAAACCTTGACTGACATTATAAGTGGACTTCGGGTGTCTTGTCTTTCATCCAATAACTTTTTACCAATAAAAGCATGATGTATGCTGTAAGTCTGTGGATTTTCTCATTTTTATGCATCCCGTCCACAGGGTCTTGTAGTTTTGACCTTGCATTGGTGGTATACAGTATCTTGAGGAGATTACAGCGTTTGGAGACCTTGCAAAAGGAATTACTCTGACCCTGAGTAGATTAAACCAGAGAAAATAAACACAAACGAAGTGCACAAACATCCTTAAATCCCTCAGCCAATCAGTTCCTCACCTGGGTAATCCACTTTAAACGAGCGCTAGCCACCACTTTTTGACAGCTACAGATCAACCTGCCTGATAAACCCAGAGAATTATTCCTGTTAATGCATATGTGAATAGTTGTGTGTGTTTGTGGAAAAGCAGAGCGATCATGGCAATGTCAATATCTCAGTTGGGTTTAAAAAAAAAAAAAAAAAAAAAAAAAACATCTGGTGTAGCGCACAGGAGGCTCAACTTATGTTGCTAAGATAACCAAGTGATCGTCTGAGCTTTAAAATGTATAGAATGTGGAAAAAAGGGGTAAATAGAACATTTTTAACTCTTTCCCCACCATTGACAGAATTTTCTGGCTTTCTATTTTTTTCTGTGCAAGCCTTGGGGGTGCATATAAGCGATCTGCTCCATCTATGTTTTGAGCCAATCTGGATGTAGCTTTTGACAAAAATTAAATTTTTTATTATTAAATTTTTTTTTTAGAAAACTTATCTACATTCAAGCGTTGATAAAAAAAAAAAAAAATGAAGCTAGAATAAAATGTTAAAATAAAATTAATCTATAAATTAAAAACTTTTTTTAAGCAGAGGCTTTGTTGAAACTCTTTGTGTTCTGCATTTTTCGCCTAGCAGAAATATTCTGAGGGACCGTATTTTTAGAAGTTTTATTAAAATGATCAAAAAGAAATACTGGTAGGTAGCACAACAACTACTGAAAGCTAGAAAAATAAAAAGAAATAAAAACTAATTCAAAAAATGAATAAATACGACTGTATTAAATTATATAAATAACACTAAAATGTCACTGCTACATCTTGGCTGATTTAGTTTCACTGAAGTTGTTGCAGTAATTTTCAGTTATGGTATTATATCAGATATAATAATTCCAAAGTGGTTTGTTTGGTTTTCGTAAGCTGTTTAAATTTTTCTTTTAATTACCTTGTCAGATGGTAGCTAAAAGAAAACAGAACTTATGTTTGTGTTTGTACTTCTATTTTAGTTTTTACCAATACAAGAGTTATACAGGTTATCAAGACACAATGCACTGCATTGTTGATGTTTTTTTCTTTTATGATGTAAAAGCACAAATAACAGTGATGACAGTTATATAAATTGTTAAAAGTGTAGCCAGGACTATTATTTGGGATGAATGACATCCCAGACGTGACTCTTAAAACTGAAACTTTGGTCTGCTTATTCTAGATGATGATATAACTTTTTGGAGTTTGCTTTTGAAGTCTAGCAGTGAGACATGCATGAGAGTTGCTAAGATTATCTCCATGTTTTAACTGAAACGGGTTAACAAGACAACAGTACTTCCCACTGAATGCTGAAGTTCTTTGTTGTCCAATGCTTTGCTTGGCATATATGAGAGGTGAATGAATGATTTGTAACAGTTCTTCTCCTTTGTGACAGTGTAATGAAGTTTTCCAGAGTAAGCTCTCCGATGGTTCTCCTAAAACATTCTGGGTGCTCCCAACTTCAGTGACTTTCCATACGCATTTGGTTATGTATGAGAAAGGGGAATGTTTTTATCTCAAAATCTCAGAAACCATTCAGTAAATGCATGTACACTTTTCTAGGGATTTTTTCATCCCAGATGCGTGCCAGTGACCTGTCTGATGCATGAATGGAGAGTTCACAGAAACATATAAATAGTATACAAACTCACAGAATACATGAAAGGGAATATCCCTTTGTCCTTGAGAATGAGAGGGAGAGAAAGAGGAGGACCAAAGGGCTGGAGGGGAGGCAGGCAGAGAGACACGAAAGAAGTTCAAAACAGACAATAATAATCATTATTCTTCTCAAGCTAAAAAGAGAAATGGAGGAGGTGTGTGGCGATAGATAGCAAGACAGAAGGCAAAAGTGACAGATTTATGAGGGAGGGATATTGGAGGGCTGCCCCTTCTTCTCCTCTGTAGAGTTTGCTGCGATGGTAAGATCTCTATACATTTATTCATCCAGAAAAGGAGTAATTGGAATCGAACTCATCCCTGATTCAGATGGAGCTTTGGCAGGTGGAAGCAAGAAAAACTCCGACAGTATTTCCCTGGAAGACAGATGGCTAAAAAGACGCACAGTGATTGCGTTTTTGCCGAGCACAACCAGGACATCTACCTGGATCTACAGGCTCAGATTTCTCTAATGTTTTTTGAGTTTAGGATTTCCATTGTGTGAGAGTGGAGCTTTGTGTTTGTTTGACAGACAGTTTGATCCATTAACGCTCCTACCTGGCCATCTTCATGTTAAAATGTTCAACCTTGCAGGATAGTAAAGCAGTGAGCCACGCATGGATACATTCTTAACGCAAATTGTAGTAGTGTAACACTTACTGTTTAAACTGTATTACAGGTCATTTACAAGTTCATAATGGTGTGTGTATATTTATTTATTTGACCAGCAAAGTGTACAACTACAAAGATTTAAATGCCCCCCAGTGTTTTTGAAAAATAACCTGCCTAAGTATTGTTCAAAATAAAGCTTTAACTTTCATTTTGTATTTAACTATATTGAAAAATGAAAATCCATACACACACACACACACACACACACACACACCCACACACAACCAACCACACACACACACCACACACCCCCACACACACACCTTGTAGTTATTTAATTTAAAAAAAATTATTGTAGAGCAGTTTTGTTTTTTTCTGACAAGTTTTGACTTAATGTAGCAATAAAGAGTTAACAGTGATGAATTCAGGCAACCTATAAGACCAACATAATATTTTGCAATAATATAAAGATTCAACTGGTTGTCTGTCATAAGTATATTAGCTACAACAGCTCTATCAGTCAGATTGATGAGCTGAACCTCTCTCTGAAGCAGGTGTGTAATGTTACCATTTGGCCAAACGTGGTATATGGGGTTAGTGATCTATTCACTTTCGTCACCTTCCGCCAGTGCTGTGAAATGTTTAATTTGAATGTGATCCTCAGCCAGGCTTCTCAAAAGTAGCCGACCATATATCAGAAAGCGCTGTCATGTGTATGCTCTTTCCACATATGATTGAATGGTTCTTATGTAACGATGTGCTCATTAACATTTATAATGTGGAATGAATCTCACCCATCACTTAGTGCCATCTCAGGTAAAACACGCTCGAGCGATCTGGAGTAAATCCCCTCGGGGGCACTTTTCAAGGTTATTTTATATGCTTGTGTTTTCATTGGAAACACCGAGGAGTTAATGAAATTACATTCTGAAATCTTTGCCTCCGAGTCAAGCACTGCCATCTTGTCCTCGGGCTCCTTTCAAGTTTTGGACTTTTTTTTTTATGTTCGATTTTATTTATTCCTCCTTTTCTAAAGCACTGTCCAATCTCTTATAAACTCTTTTTTCAGAATTATACTAGATTGGAATGTGTTGTTGAATCTAGACTTTGAGTATAACGTCTTGCACACAAAAATGGTTTCCAAATTCCATTGTAAGCAAAAGGAAGACAAAATACCAAAGCATGATAAATAAAAATAAAAAACCCAACCCAGATCAGATCAGATCAGATCCAGAAACTATAGGCTAAATCTTCACAATTGCCTCCCAAGAGGCACTTTTCATCTGTTCCTTTCTAAATGAACTCCTCTTATTCAAAATTTATCCTCAAATAAGTATTGGTCCTACTGTGGACTTGACCTTGATTTTTTTTTAAACTTGTCTCAAGACTTTGTCATTCCATGCAGTACGCATTTTAAATCTGTATACATCAAATACAACTAAAATATATTTAGATAAAATATTAAAAGTTATTAATTTAGATAAAATATCAAAGTTTATTAAATATAATTACCTTCATTTGAAGCAGATTGCAGATTGCTCGTTGTCATGTCCCAGTTGCTGCTTCTACTGGGAAAAACTGGCATTATTAATAAATATTCCAGGTGTTTCTTATTTTTTCCACTTTCTCAATTAAAATGTTTCATTAACTCAGTCGACACATCATGGCATGAAACTGTCAGTCCCTCGCCCTTACGTAATGGATACTTAGCCTTGGTTTGAGTTCTGCATCCGTAATCATCTGATAGATGTCAATGACGTTATAATTAATACAAATTTAAGGTCCGTAGCTAGGCTACAGGCATATTGTCTAAAAGTCGTCAACCCCTTTTAATGACATTCTTCCTAACATTACCACCCAATCCTGTTAAAATTTCAGGTCAAATATTCGTATAACAGGAATGACCCACCTACAGTCCTACGTAGAGTATCACAGTATGCAATGTCTTCCATTTTTCAGTCGGTTCAAGATATTTACAGAGGAAACGATTTGGAAGGAGAGAAAAAATAGAGAAGAAAATGGGATTGAGTGTGACACATTTCATAATTCATCACAGTGGGTTACATCATCTGAAAGCTGGAAGAGCCCTCCTGCAGTAGCACTGGACGCCTAAGGGGGGTGATGTTTGCTCCAACGAGCTTTTGATTTCTGCTCTGGCTTTGATTCTGTAGAAGGAGCAAGTTTGCATGTTACAGGACTGCACTGCAACGAAATCTCCCCTCTGTTCTCAACCCCCTCATTTGTCAATAATACAAACATCAAAAATTCATAAGAATCAGGAAGCTGAAAGAAGCATGTAGCTAGAAATACCAACGAGAACCCATGTGACTATTAACCAGGAGTTCAGAACCCTGAGGTGGTTTGGTATTCACTAGCACTGAGTCAGTAGTATGTAGAGCGCTGTTCCCTCATAATTAGAAGATAACCAGTGTGTTTGTGCGAGAAAAAACACCGGCCGAAAATGGCTTACATCAAGCAGCACCGAATATGAGAAATTATTTTTCTCCTACTTTGACTGACAGTCTATTTTCTTAAATAAAAAGTAATACAAAAATTACATAACTTATTTATTTAAAAGACGTATTCAACCATTTGTGAAGTTTGTGGATAACCACATGTTTAATGTTAGTTAGTTGTTACATATTTAGTTAGTATATATATACATACATTTTTTTTGCACTTTTAAAAATAGTCATTAATTGTCATTATTATGATATTTATGGAGGTTAGCCATGCAGTAATCAAGAAAGTTATGTCGCTGTAGTCTTTCTACACTGTTTAAAGTACAGCAGTAGTGTCAGAAGGAATGGTTACTAATAATTGTTTTTGGTGAAAGCATTACATTATAGGTGGTCATGAACAAATAAAATACCACATCACTATAGAATATGCTTTAAATTAGTTGTAAAGGGCTAGTTCACGAAAATAAAATTTTGTCATATTACTCACCGAGGAATCCAAGCCTGGAAGACCTTTTTTTATCTTCAGAAACACAAATTAAGATATTTGATGAAATCCAAGAGCTTATGACCCGCTAGACAGCAAAGGAACTACCAAATTTCTCTCCGTGTCAGTCTCCACTGCCACAACCATGCGTGTGTCATTTTTGGTGAACTAGTCCTTTAACAGGCTTGAAGGACAACCCTTCTCTGCTGGTTTAACTGTGCATTGAACTTTTTGAATGTGGCATAAAGAAGAAAGAAAACATGGAGATGAGGGAAACAGTTGAGGATTGAAACTGTATGGCACACGTATAAAACAGAAACCACACACAACCCACACACCACACAGGACATCTAGGACCACTCCCCAAACAAACCAGCTTGTGACGGTGGAACATTTGTTCTAGCTGGTCATGGGAGTGGTGAGGAAATCGCATTCGCAGTTGTGCCTCTATGCAGCCGACGGGAAACTCAGTCAGTCATGGTGAAATAATTTCCTATCTGTCGGAACGGTGATGCTGCCAACAACATAGTACAACCTCTGAAAAAGCCCTGATACGTGGGCTATGTGTTAGTATATTGGTGTGTGTGTGTGTGTGTGTGTGGTCAAAATAAAGTGAAAGTGGTGAAGGAGTGTGTGTGTGTGTGTGTGTGTGTGAGGAGAGAGAGACGAGAGAGATGTTTAAATGTTAACTAAAGTTTAAGAAATCTTCTGTGCCATGGGAACTAACAGAAAATAAGTTTTATTTTCAGCATTTCAACTTAACAAAAGGGCAGATTGGGGTGTTATGGGATGATGATTATTTTGATTATTGTAATTGTATTGATAGGTTGTTTGTAATTAGTGGGGTTTTGTAACCTTTTAATGATAAACAACACACTTAGTCCACCACAAATGGCATAAATTTTTGTGCTTGAAACGATGGCCAGTATCCTGTCAAGAACACACATGAAAACTTATTTAGCTCCTGCACAAACAAGCATTCTTATGCACGAACGTTAAGACCAATGAACATTGACATATGCACTTGCAGAGTTGAGTGTGGGCGCGGCAATTTTTGACAGCAGACAATTGTGTGTGTGGGGGTTTGTGCGCGGGGGGGGTTAAGGTGGCAATCTGTACCCTGGTTGCGAGGGAAATCTAAGTTAATGTCATTGCATTATTAGCGCTGTTTGCTAAGGGAATGTGTCTCCATTACTATTGCTCACATGACCTTAGGGGCTAGAGATTTGGGATTTGAACAAGGCCATTATTAGATTTGGGCGCGTAACTCGTTGCTGCACCGTTTGTGCTACAGACGAATGAATGGATTCCTCAACATCGTGTGGCCGTGTGAGAGGCAGAGGTTACACTAGGGCTGTTCTAAACAATTAGACTTAAAGGTTGCCATGAAGGGCAAAAAAAAAACAATCGACCTTATATAAGGTGTTTGAACACAGTTGTGCGGGGCGCTGTGTTTGGTGAAGAGAACCAGCCGGAGTAATGGGGGTAAAAGTCCACCCAACTCATTGTTTTTATAATCCCAATAAATCATCAAAACAGTCTCGTCCACACTAGCAGTTCCAGATTTTCTAACTACTATACGTTGTTCATAGTTCGGGAAAGCATGTTGTGACGCTCATCTGTCCCTATTAGCACATTACCACAGCCCCTGAGTGAGAAGGAGCGGGTCCGCCATACGTACGTTTTTCCTTGCTGTAAGGGAATGCTGGAGGGGTACAATGAAATCAAGCGCCAAAGAGCGACAAACGTCACAGACTCCAGACAAAGTAGTATCACGCCTCTCATATTATTGTTTTTTCCAAAAGAGCGGGGGTTTTTGGCTCTCTTTAAGGCGAATGTTGCTCAAGCTACCATTGTCCTCATTGGCCGTGTTTCAACTAACTGACTGGACCTTCACATGCTACCGAATTTAAGTTGTAAAATAGGAAATGCGGTAGTATAAAAATTGATATATGGAAGCAATGTGAGGTCAGAAATAATCGGTCACTCACCAGTTAAAACAGTTAACACCGGTGGTGCCCGTGAGCATGAGCTCTTGGCGCACCAAGCTCATTTTACATTTAAAGGGACGATGCAAACACAAAATACAGCGTGTTTTGGCTCATAGCCTAAAAGTGGCAATTTCAGCAAGCTATAAAAAATAATACTGTGGGGTATTTTGAGATAAAACTTCAACGGATTACACACTCTGGGGACATTAGAGAACAATTTAAAAAATGGTATCAATGCATTCAATATGCACCTTTAAGATGGCATGTGTGTGGGTGATTAAAAACAGCATTATTTTTACAATTGATTAAATTTTGGCAGACAATTTACTCCAAAGTGACTGAAAAGGGCATGTGAAGGTGATTGATGTTATATCAAAATGGAATTGAACCCATGACCTTGGTTGCGGTTGGGAAATGATGCTGTAACTAGTTTGTCCAGGAAACCAGCATTTTTTCATGAGTCTTATAAAACATGTGAAGACCAGAATGACCTTACACGTTGGGGTGCAGTCACGTGGTAGAATCAGGTTTCTCAACCAGGGGTCCTCAGTAGACGTCTAAGGGGGCATCAAAATGACTTAAAACACAATCAAACAAGCATTAAAATAAATAAAACAATTTAAAAATTAAGACAATTTTCTTAGAAGAAAACCGGGTTAACGCACTGAAATTGGCAAAAATAATAATAATCCGGCTCAATGGAAATATGCTGAACAGGCCTCTAAAATTTCTGCACAACCTTAAAATTCGTTGCTCCTGGTAATCATTTCCGCTGTACTTTGTAGATGACAATCCACAACGATGGGCCAACTAGAAGCAAAATAATTTTTATCTCCATTGGCAGATGTGGGCTTATGTAAACAGCACAATGTAATGAAAAACATGTCAAAAAATTGTTTTGCAAATGGATATAGTGCATTGCTTGTACAGGTGTCATGGCAGTACTCAAAGTGAAAATGTCCAATATCTGGCACTACATAGGTTGTTCAAATTTTCTCTTTGAAAACAGTATAAATGTGTGAATGTGGGCAATGCTTTTCAAGCTGTTTGTTTGTACATATGGGACAGTTCAGAAAAGAAAAATGTCCAGTAATTTGTCACTTAAAGATGTATTGTTCTATTGTGCATACTATTACACCTGAATCGTGACTCTAAACGTAACCTAAAAAATGCCCAATTGCTGAAGGGCAAAACATGCCATTTTAGCTTGCCTCCAGACAAGGCTTTGAGCGCTTTTGGGAGTGTTTGTGACTCGTTTTTGATCACGGGGACTCGTGTCCGTAGTCACTCTGCTATATCACACATTGTGACTACTGTAGGTGACACTACAGACGCAAGGTTTACATTTGGTGAGAGATAATGATGACACAAACATTAAAATGTATTTGTTAACACCATCATGCCATACAAGTAAAAGTGTTTGAGGGACATAACATAGTATGGGCAAGTGACAAGGAATTTTCATGCTATGAGGTTCCAGTATTGACCTGGGGTGCAAAAATATTGATAGGGCCGCTATGGAAATCTGTTACTGCTAATACAGGTCAATTTCGTTCTCTGTGTTAAGAAGAACATCTCAACACCACTCGACAGCTTTTCAAAACACTTAGGAATCCATTTGTGCTTTATTCATTACATCAAGCACAGTAAGACATTTAGGAGAGTATCAGTACTTGGTTATACGTGTCCGGCACTTAGATAGGATGTGATGTCGTGCATCGTAGAGGCAATCAAAACCTTAGCACTAAAACTTCAACACGTCATTCTGTTGAGTGGCTAATGTTTAATTTCTGTTTATTAATACACAAATTGAGCTGTTCATCACAGATTGGAGACAGCACGTGTGGGTGGTGGATACTGCATTATATGTTAATGGTGTCAGGGGGCGGGTTAGTCGTTCACGAGGGAGCGTGATCGCGGTAGGGAACTGTGGGGATCTGAGCAGGTGAAGCAGAGGTCACAGGTTCGATCCCGTGACGGGGAGAACATGTGAACTGCTGCTGTTGTTGCCTTCATGAGCAAAGCCCTACACCTCCAGTGATCCGGCGGGCCTGTCATGTGATCAGAATTACAAACGCAGTCACTTTGGATAAACAGCTTCTTAGTAAACGTAAACCAGGCTACCTCATGCTCAACCGTGTGTTGCCAGGAAATAGAATGTCAAAGATCCTGTTGCCGGATCTGTGGCAAATACGGGGGGATGGATGGATATGTTTTGCTGGGCATTCTGATAATCAAGAGAAGTTGGAAGTATGCATCTCTTCACCGTTATTTATTATGAATATGTTGTATGTATGTGTGTTTTTCCTTCTCAAGTAAAGTGCAGAATTCTTTGTGGGGTTTGAGGAGTCTGGCCTGCAAAATTGAGGGGGACCAGTCTACAAAGGAAAGCGGGAAAAAGCCACTGCCTGTGGCTGTAGAGAATTTCCTTTTGAGAGTAAACTGGAAGTTGTCTTCACTTTGCATGTATTTAAAAAAAAACAAAACACTTTATAAGTTATTCTTTTTAAAAAAGAGGCTATGCCAAAAAATTTCTTCCTTTGACAGTAACATTTCCCAAATCAAAAAATCTGCATTATTCTTATTGTTCAAATAGTAAAAAATTAGTATGTATAGGTAGTATGTAAGCTTTTTAAATTACATTATCCTGTTTACAATTGAGGACAGGACTGAGGACACTAGTTTGTTACACCAGGTCCAATCAAGCCGGACAAGACTCCCTCAAATATCACAGCCATTAAGAAATGAGAACCGCTCTGCACTTCCCAATGAAGTGGACAAGTTTATAATCCAATTCATAATTGATAAGCGCCTTCGTTTTGGAATAAACTTGTTGGTTTTTAGCCTGAGTTCACACTTTTAACATACTTGTTTGCTTATAATTTAATTTTCAAGATCTGAGGTGAAGCTATCTGCATTTTTGCTTTAAGTATGGCTGTAAAGGTCACATAAAGTTAATTATGCCACCTCACATTAGGACACTTTTACGTAGGGGATAAATGTACATACCCAGCCGGTTGTTCTCGCAGAAGAAACCCGGACAGGGGGTGAGCAGGACCCGACCTTAGCGAAAGCGAGAGGTATTGCCAACCTGAGACTTCCTTGTCCTTTTTTGAACCCAAAAACCTTAGAGTTAGGAGTCAAAACTCTCTAACCACTAGGCCATGATTTCCCCAAAAAGGACTGCTGGCTCCGCGCTGCTGAAACCCGGGACATTATACAACATTTCACCCCACAAAATAATTAAGGCAATAAAAGAATTAAGAGGAAAATGTTTTAAAAACATGTTACCAGTTTTGTAGGTTCTCTCTTGCCGACCATTACAATGCGTACAAAACAATCTCGTAGCAAAATGGCAACCTTTGCGGTTGTATGTGAAACGGAGGAGCGAGTCCGACGAACCAGGGAATGACATAAATTAAACAATTGTACTCCATTTTGAATCAAGTTTTAATATGTTTATTAGCTAAAACAATAGCCAAGCTTCCACACAGAAGAGAAGAAGATAGTTCAAGCAAGGCAGTAGACGGCGCCGACTGCTGTTACACCCGGAGGAGGCCGTGTTATTAGGTTTACCAGGGTTGTTATCCAGGGATAAACATAACCCCGGAATATCCGCGACTGACCAATCAGGACTCAAGTAGTCCACAGGCCATGTAATAACATTGAATAAAGTGGGCCTACCACATAATCAGTACCTGATTGTCATAGTTTGTATGTTAGTAGTTTGCCACGTCGGAAACTACTATTTTTATTTTTTTCCTAAAAACTCCAGATGAACTTTTGTTTTTTTAACAACTTTTAGGTTATTGTCACGTGGCGATTAAGGAAATGGTGTGAGGTGTTTTGCCCTTTAAATGTTAGTTAAATACTAGCTGACCACTCGCCGAGATGAACGGACTCGTGCGCTGCTCGAGCGGCGCGCTTTTGCAGCGCGGGTGGAGGTGCAGTTTCGCACCCGCGCGCGCGCAGCGAGAGGTGATCGGTGAAGACCGAAGGCCTCCTGCAGGGGATGTACGGAGCGTAGTAAAGGGCATCGTTACAAAGAGGCACGCTTGATTTATGAAGGACTGTGCAGAATAGAGGCTGCTGAAGCAGGTTAGCCCTCCAGGACGGTCTGGTGAGCTCCTCCTAGGCTATTTACAAACTAAAGATGGAATATTTTGAAAACGGTGGATTCATTCAGTAGGCTACCTGAAACAGCAGGCGCTGTGTGTTGCTGGGAGACTTACAACCGTTCTGCTGTTATCCTTTAGATTTGATTTGCAACTATTTCCGTTTTGAAAAATTGAGCAAAAAACTGTAGGTTCTGGCTTCGGTTATCTTTCGAACTGATAGAAGAGCTTTATATCAATCATTTATTTTTTGTAATAACAGAGCTTAATTTTTGTTATATTTAGTTTTATTTATCTGTTTATAAGTTTGTTTCATATTTTTTAAGTGTTCGATATCCAATTTTTAATATTTTTTTTTCTTCTATTTGCACAATAATAACATGCATTTTATAAAACAAATAGCTAAATTATGTAAAAAGCCAATATAATAAATCAAAATATCTGTGAAACATCCCTTTGTAATAATTGTAATAGAGATGTCCTTAGAAAAACACCAGATGGTGCCATTTATTGGTAGTCCCAGTTTTGTAGCAGCGATATTTGATTAATAGAAAAGTGCAAATATCTGTAAAAAATATTGTCAAATTGATTATTGTTCTTTTCTAGTCATATCCAGGCATGTATCCAAAGCAGACAGAAGGACGGTGTAGTTTTTACTTATGAGCGTAGCTCAAAAATAAATAAAACTATAAACCATAAAAGAGAAAAAATTGTTTGAAGCAAATGCATGCCATATTTTTATATGAAAATAAACAAGCTGAAAACACTCTTCCTGAAAAACTTTATTATTGCTTTTCATAGTATATTAAGCCTCGATGTTAACTGTACATTGGATTGATATTATCTTCTAAAAAAAGACATTTTTGCTTATACATAATACTGCCTCTTGACATATGCATATAATCACTTAGTGGGCAGAAGGGCGAATTCATTGCAGACTTCATTAAGATGAATTAACGCTCATATTGATGAGAATAAGATGGCATCCATCACATCACCTAATGTTGTCACCTCAAACTCTGCGTCGCTTTTGCTGTATATGAGAGACAGACTGTGAGAGTGATTAGACAAAACACACAAACAAGCGATTAGTCTTCCATTCTGAATGCTTTTAAATTATGCAAATGAAATGATTATGGTTGGCGCCGTTTGTATTATTTTCCTACCATCCCTGGTGATATTTGTAGGCAGATGTTCCTGGTACACCGCCATCGGAACCCGTTTCCAAACTTTTCACGTTAGACTTATCATGGTGTTTTATTCAACGCCCTTTCCATGTGTTATAGTCAACCTGTCCTAAAGGATTTTGATTTACTGTGAGCTACAATGTAGGTTGTTTTCGCTATAGTTACCCTGCTCAAAGCAGACCCCCACACCCACCCAGTGGAAAAATTATAATTTGAGTTATATAGCTGCTGTTTTAATTAAATCAAGAAAGCTTTTCATGCTGACTCAGTTATAAGGTTGTGTTTAAGGCCTTGTTCAAGACCACCCACATACATTCCCTGTAAATCAGCATGGCCCATTTATGGGGATGAAAATATTTATTTACAGTCTTCATTTTTGTTATTAGGAAATATGAGCTACATTTGGTTTATATTTTATTATGAACCAATGGTGTGTGGTGACAATATTTTTTATTATTTAGTTATTTATTAAAATAATAATTTTGTTTTTTTTGAGCGTGTGTGTGGGGGGGGGGGTGTAATTATGAGCCTCATTTGGTTATATTTTATTACAAATTTTAACAATGTTAAATTTTAAAAATCCTTGCTCTTTTGCTGCTACATTCTTTATCTGGCACTGTGTGTCTTGCATGTGGTGTTTTGTTTTCAATCATTCGTTCATGTCTCTTTTGAGTTGTTTAGCAGAAACCTTGCTCATGGTTCACAGTTTTCTGGTATATGGCTTCTGATATGTTTTGGGATTCCCCCCCCCCCATTTTAACTGTCCACCTTCTAAAAAAACAGTCTGATTCAGGTCGAAAATGAATAGCATGCTTCACAAGAGGTTTTTGAATATCACTCTAACCCCTCATAAACCTCTGGGAAGT